>NW_026862020.1:0-10389 GCF_026571515.1 Ruditapes philippinarum | reverse complement strand
TTTTTCAACAATTTTTGTTGCCAAATTTACCCGAATTTCAAACATAGAAAAACAGGATGTGCATTCTCCAGAACTGCCATTCAACCTATTTTTCAAGTTTCATACAAATATTTTCAGCACTTTTTGCATCGTTATCTCTGAAACCCATTTGATGTGCTAAAAAGAACAGTAACCTATTGTTCCTCTAGTCACATTAGTACTGTCCCGTGATAACAGACATACAGACGGGCGGACGGACGGAGGGTAAACCTAAAGTCCAATCCGGTAAACCATAAGGGGATTAAAAATAAAAAAATGACTACAATCTTAAAGAACTTCTAGTTATTTGAACCGACGGTCTCATCTGAAATTTTTATTTTAAAGTAACAGAAAATTATCTGGGGACAAACTTTAACAAATATGAAAGAAAATATAAAGAGTAGATTTACTTTATAAAATATTCAAACAAAACTGAATTTTACCTTCGTACTGGGTAAATTAAAAGTTTGTAAATTTAAGGCACTATAGACTATCTGCATAAAGTCGATATGAATGAAATATAATTTGTTTCAAAATTGTTGTTAAGTAGTATCACACAAGTTTATTACCATGCAGTGAATGTAACGCTGTTGCCGTTGACCCAATTAAAACTTGTCTTCTTGTTTTTGTCTGGTAGTCGTCTTAAGCCTTTTTAAATCAAAACAAACAAAACGGAATTATAACAACCCAGGAATGAATCAGTTAATATACAAAATATTTTACTTTTTTTTCGGATAAAAGGTTTACTCATACAAGAATAGTGTCTTAAAATATGTTATATATTTTACCCTAGAATCATTAATATAGACTCGAAATACATTATTTGTTGTTGACATATTTAACCCATTATTGTGTTTCTACCCATAAACTTAATACTATACTGAGGATTTATTGAACGTTTTAATCAGTACTAAGTCTTGCATTTTAGATTATGAATCACTTTACCCTTAAGGCGTTGTATGATAAAGGTCAATGACTCAATAGATAATTACATGCGTACTTATAACATTGACTAAACTATTGTCAAACAACATTGACCTGGCACTCTTGAATTTGACCCTGTAGTCGGTATATTCCGTAAACGCTACTTGTAAATCGATATAAATGTATATATCCAATTGTTAAAATGGTGTAAATTAAAAAGCCCTCTTAGCGCAATTGGTAACAGGGTTTCACTTGAAGAATAAAGACGTAAATTGATAGTAAGTTCAAATCCTATTTCAACAATTTCATTTTTTCTTTTATTTTAAAATTGCCATTCTTTTAAAACTATTGCAAACATTTTTGGTGTGTATACTATCAGTTTAGTATGTAGTGCTTTATAGTGTGTATGCGCTAAAGTATATACGATTGCATAGTGACATAAAGAGAACCGTTCAAAGATACCTATTGAAATAAAAAATATAATAGTGTAAAAAAACACTGAAAATATATTTGAAAACTATGTGTAGTAAAACGATTTCAAATAAATTCTTACAAGTAAATTAAAAAAAAAGCATAACATGGTGTTGGTAAAGAATCGAACCCGATACCTTCAGATCGGTAGTTCGACATCTATACCAATACACCACACGTCACTGACGAGTAAAGCTAGCAAATATATCGATATATTCGATAGATACTGGTCAGTGTTTATTCAAATGACCTTTACGAAAGTTAATGACGTGCCAGGTCAATATTGTTGGACAATAACAATATCCTTTTTCCGCTCACACAAAACATGTTAGTTATAAAAACACAGAACGGTAAGGATGACGCACAAACTACACATTCGGAGATTAACTGGTGGTGCATTTTTTCTCCAATAAAAATAAAATAGCGCAAATAGCTAATGCTCTTAATAAATTATTAGAAAGCACATCTAAAAATATTTGTTGCAATTTTTCATGCGTTTGATCTTTTTGTTGAACAAATACAATTTTTGTGTATTTCAATCTCTTTTTATGTGTTTAAACTCATCACATAAATATATCATACCATGTTTACGTCTTATACGTCTTATATCTGTGTTTACAAAACGTATTTGAAAACGAGATTCATTCATGGTATATGCCTTTTAAATCACATACGAAACATTGCAACATATTATGCTAAACACATATAACATAAAAATATAATTTTGAATAGTTATTTTCAATCCAGCTAGAAACATTGATGAAACTTAAACCATGTTTATGAAAACAAAAATTTAAAACACAATCACACTATATTTGAAAAATTACCAATATGTGCTCCTAAAGGCATGTGTAACGACGTGTATGTCAATCGGTACTGATTATATGACACAACACGTAGAAGGTATTGTATGTAACTCATTTCCATTCGTGATGCTATAGTTACAAGATGTTCACTGCGCTTACGGCATTTGCGGTTTGCAATATCCCATGATGCCCATTCAACGAATACTGTATAGCATTTTCTTAAAAGCCTTGAGCAAGAAGTAAGCCCTGAAATAAAGAACGTGTTCCATTTAAATATATTTATTGTTCCTTTAGGGGATTAAATATCATAAACAAAATACCGTTTGTTATGCACTTCTTCAAAACACTTGGCTAACAAAAGGAAGACTTTTAGCTTTTAATGTTCAATATTCAATAATTTTCAATTACTAAGGATATAATGGAATCCATTTATATAATTATAAACTTCACTGAAGTATCTTCTGAGCTGACCTTAAAATAATATTTAAAATTTATTTCGTTTTTAGATAAAACGATGTTAGTTTCCATTCTGCTCTGTTTTTATACCTGAGCCAGATCCTTTGACCTTGGTAGTATACCTTTGAAGTGAATGATCTGATATTTTATAATGTAGCCGAAATCCTTCAACACGCCCCTTTATTTCGCCGATCGCATACGTATATGTCGACAAATCGCAACGTCGATAAATCAAGTTAATATTTGAATATTTTGATTTATATGTCTCCGGAGGAAATATTCCAGAACAAAACTCGGTTTCGCCGGAAGCATCTTTGATAGCAAATCTCGATCTAACGTCTATATTAATGTAACAAAATATCATTTATTAAACAAGATGTTATCACAAGATAAACTTTATAAAGTACACAAAATGCACTGAAAGCATTTGAATGGAAATTGACTACAAAGCACAACAAAAAACTTAGCATTAACATAATTAAGTAGCATTTTATTTTTTATTCGCCACTCAAACGGTGAAACAAAGAAAAAAGACTTCCGATAGAAAAAGGGCCCCACTCAATATAATAATAAAATGGTTAATATGATGAAGAACGTGACATTTACAACTGGTATTTGCATTAAAGAATACTGACTCTCTGCTGAAAGTGACCCCGTTTTTGTAAAATATTGTGGGAGAAAAATAATGCGCAAAATGTTGTCATAATCACAAGTAAAGGAAATGAACTAAAAGAATTGCAAAAATTGTTTATGACGCACAGGAGTGTGCTTTGCGAAATAGTTTTGCTCACCCGTCCTTTTATCGAAAAAAAGTCAGGAGTACACAATTTAATACTGACACTTTCATCATTCTTATTGATAAAAAGTGACACCTGGATTGCGAGACTGATATCGTTACCTTTTGTCCATCGCTTCACTTGATCTTCTGTTTAATGTTATGCCCTATGATTTATTAATAACACAAAAATATTACCTGTACTGTTTTGAGTTGCTATTCTGGGATTGAAAGTAGAACAAATTAACGACAAGGAGTAAACTTGTAGTAAATTAATAAAATCAAGTGAAAAACAAATGAGATACAATTTCCTCTTTAAATATCATCCCATTTACAGCTGCTACATTTGGAATAAATCTTAAATCAAAAGATACAGACCGGACACGAAAACTTCTTTATAAGTCCATGTAAATCAATAAATAGCCGGGGTTGTAGGAGATCCAAACTTGTGTTCTGCACACCGTCTCAATATAAGAAATATTCCCGCCAAAATGTTTTAATTTCTTCCTATCGGTTCAAAAGATGCAGAGCGGAAAAAATGATATTGAAACATTATGAATAAGTGTGACCTTGACCTGAGAAAGGTCAAACCGCGCTCTGCACATCGTCTTATTATGGTTAAAATTTCTGTCAAGTACTTTGATTTTCCTTTCACTTGTTCAAAAGACACAGACCGGACACGAAAACTCCCATTTAAGTCTATATCAATAAATAAATTCCCGGGGTGGGCCCAATTTTAATTATAAGTCCAAACTTGTGTTCAGCACACCGTCTCAATATAAGTAATTATTCTGCCAAACTATTTGGTTCTATCGATTCAAAAGATACAGAGCGGACAAAAAATTTGATATTGAAACAAAATGACTAAGTTTGACCTTGACCTGAGAAAGGTCAAACCTAAACTCTGCACATCGTCTCGTTATGGTTAAAATTTCTGTCAAGTAGTTTGATTTTCCTTCCACCTGTTCAAAAGATACACATCGGACACGAAAACTCCTATATAAAGATTTATATAAGTCAATAAATCCCCGGGTGGAGCCAATTTTAATTATAAGTCAAAACTTGTGTTATACACACCGTCTCAACATTAGTAATATTTCTGGCAAAATATTTCCTTGTATCGATTTAAAAGATACAGAGTGGACAAAAAAATGATATTGAAACAAAATGACTAAGTGCGGCCTTGACTTGACCTGAGAAAGGTCAAACCCACGCTTTGCACATCGTCTCGTTACGGTAAAAAATTCTGCCAAGTTGTTTCAATTTCTTTCCACTGATTCAAAAAATACATACCGGACAAAAATACCTGCTAACAGACGGACGGACGGACGCTCCGACATTTTGGTTTTAGGGGCAAATTTCTTTGTTATTTTCTTTTGTTTGCTTAAGAACTACTAGCCCATAAGCCCTTTGATCACGGAATAAACCTATTTTAAACCTGTTTTGTTCTCTTTACCGTTATATAGTCCCTAAACCCAAAATGTTTGCTCGGACAGACGGACGCGGACGTATAAGTATAGTACATTCTACGTCTACTAATTCTTTAAAGATTAGAAATCACAGTACACCTAGACGAACACCATCCGTTGTTCTTTCTCCTTTAAACTTTTCATCTGTTAATTCATTTTATATTCCACGATCCATTAACTCTAATATTTTTAATAATTCTTTACGAATTAGGCTTTCTCCTATAAAACATACCATTCTTAAGAAATATAATATCACACATACTAATTATCCTCATAGAGCTAGAGTGTATCCTTAAATAATAAGTGTAATTCTAAGAGGTGCGGATGTTGTAACGTTTTATTGCACAGGTCTACAATAACCTCTAATGTAAATGGGAGAACTTTTAATATTATTTTAAATACAGATATTGACTGAAAGGCAACTCATTTTGTTTATGTTTTAACTTGAAATACCCCTGGGTGTGGTATACATTATGTTGGTCAGACAGGGCGTTCTCTTAAAATTCGATTCCGTGAACATTTTTATAAAATGAGAAATCGCACAAAATTTACAACTTTTCTATATCAACATTTTCGTAAAGATGGTCATTCAATAAAAAAAATGTTTCAATTCAACCAGTGGAACAAATAATTTATGATTCTGATGCTTCTGCTCGTTTTAGAGTTAAAGTTAGACACGTAGCAGAATTAAAATGGATCAAGAACTTACAAACGCCTTTCCAACTTGGCCTAAATGACAATATTTTTCAACAAGGTAACATCTCTAAAATTCCAAACATTGATATATTTTCTATTCTGAATATTCGTAAACGTAAATCCCTATCTCACGGAGTACGTAGAAATGGCAACATCAAACGTAAATCTAAAATTACCCTGTCTGTAACCGACTTAAATATAATCTTAAAAAACTCTGGTAAACATGCAATGTTATCACATCTTACTTCCCTTTCATTACCATCTCTGAAAATCGCGGAGGCAAATAATATAGTTCTTCAAACAGATCCTTTATATACAGCAGCTTGTCTTTTTCAAAGTTTATACTCAGCGCGTCTTAAGACCTCATATCGACAACACTCCTGACTGCAACAGGCATTTTCTAAAAGTAACCTTTCTTAATAAAGGTATCGATTTCATCGATTTACCAAGTATTTTTTGTGATAAATGTGTCACTAATTCAGTTCCTTTATACTTCAAAAACTCAGAGATACCAATTATTTGCTATAAATATAAGAAACCTGTTAGAAATATCACATTTAATTACAACAAAGTGGTTTCTGACTTAGATATTTAGTCTAATACTCCAACCACTTAAGACTGCAATACTTCTAAATTCTGTAATATAGATTATGGCCATATAATCACTGGTAATTTTGATATAATTGCAGAAAAAAGAATTCGTAACTTATTCTTGAAAGGACCTAAATACAGAATTCCTTCTGAGATTGATTTTAATGCTTGTCGTGGTCAGATTGCTGAATCTATAGAGGATTTTTCGGTCAAATGGTGTCGCCGTGAAAATGCGGATAGTAATGCTCTAGTTACATGGAAACGTAACATCTTTAAAATTATTGATTCACGGATTAATTTTTATCGTGGAAATAAACATGTTTTGCCACCTAAACCAAGACTTACTTTAAGACATCTGAAAAAAGATATTCTAGCTTTTCATTCAAAATTTGTCTTGGTGCCAGCGGACAAGGCGGCTAATAATATTATAATTGTATGACGAATCCATTGCATTAACGTTTTGCATAAGGAACTAAATAGTACTAATGCGTATTCTAAAACCTCCGCCTCCGAAAAAGACACTGTAAACAATCATATTACTAATATTTCCAATCTTAAAGTCCAAATTAATGAAAAAGGACTCAAACTTCCTTTTATGTATTGGATTCCTAAATTACATAAAAAACCTTACAAAGCCAGATTCATTGCTAATTCTACATCTTGCACTACAAGTAAACTTTCTTTTTTATTGACGTCTTGTTTGACTGCCATTAAAACACATGTAATTAGATATTGTGATAAAGTCTATGAAAACACAGGCAAACATATCTTTTGGTCAATTAAAAATTCTGGTGAAATCTTGGATTAATTCAAAATTAAGAACTTTCAAGCTTCAACTGTCAGTACATACGATTTTTCTACACTTTATACAACTTTGCTACATAACTTAATCAATGATAAACTAATTTCCCTAATTCAGAAATCTTTTGCACGGGAAAAAGTTACGTTTCTAGCATGTAATTCTAACAAAGCTTTTTTTACTAACGGTATTGTTAAACATTATACTATGTGGACCTGTGACGAAGTTTGTAGAGCACTCTCTTTTCTTTTAGACAACATTTATATCAGGTTTGGTAATACCCTATTTAAACAGATCATAGGAATTCCTATGGGTACTAATTGTGCACCCCTGGTCGCCGATTTGTTTTTGTACTGCTATGAAAGAGACTTTATGTTGAGTCTCTTTGAAGATAAACAACAAGACGTTATATATAGTCGCATTTAATAATACTTCCAGATACCTTGATGATATTTTTAATTTAGATAATCTTTATTTTGATCAAATGGTGTCTGACATTTATCCGCATGAACAACAACTTATTAAAACGAACTCTTGAAATTTTCGTACATCATTTTTGGATCTTCATATTACTATCTACAACAATTCTATTCACACGAATATCTATGATAAAGAGATGACTTTGACTTTTGTATAGTTAATAATCCACATTTAGACGGAGACGTACCCCATGCAACATCTTACGGGGTTTATGTTTCTTTGTTAATTAGATTCGCTAGAGCTTGTAGCAACGTAAAGGATTTCAACGAGCGGAATATTTTTATTACCAGCAAGCTTCTAAAACAGGGCTACCGCTCTCATAAGTTACGGAAATATTTTACTAATTTTTACAATCGTAACTTTGATTTAATTTCTAAATTCCATAGTGATTTAAAAACTCTTCTGCGACAAGGGATTAGCCAGCCTGGTTTTTATGGCGATGTGATTTACAAACTTCGGAAGATTTTGGTCATGGTAATTTTTCTGCTGTTTTTACTAAAATCATTAAACGTTTTATTAAAAGAGGTTATGACCCTACTATTTTAAGACATACTGCATGTTTAGTGTTCAACCCTTTTACAGTTGGACACTACGCTTTCCTCTTTTGATTGCATCTGACGGACCAAGTGGGAGACTCTATGATGGATAGTTCGTAAAGCCCTTTGGGACTGAATTGTCTTAATGTTCGTCTTCTGCCTTGCTTCGTCGGGCCCTTGTAGGTGATTTTCTTGTTGCTTTGTCTTCCTTTAGGACATTGAGTACTTTTGTTATGGTCCTTGGGTTTACTTTTATATGTTTCTACATGATCATTTTAGTGTTTTACTTATTTAACTTTTTGTAACCATGACAACTGTTAGAATTTCACTTGGCGGGGATTCATTTTATTTACACTGTCTCGTTTATAGGAACATGGTGGGGCTAAGAGCGAGGTTTGGTGCACCATTAACCGGTTTAAACTCCCCAGCAGTCATTATTATGCTGCTGACCGTTCCAAGGCGGCGCCCCACTGTGTTCCTCAGATGTATGTCTATGTTGTTTCATACTGTTTTGTTGACACCTTTGCTTGTGTCCCTTGTTGTTTTCTCGTCTACGGTAAGTATCTTCCCCTTTGCCTCTAGTTTTTATTTCTTTGATTACCCCCCCCCCTTTCCCCCGGTCTCCTGCCCCCTTCCCCTTTATGGGCCTATTATTATTTTCTTTGAATTCCTAATCAGTTACAAATTATTTATCATTTAATGATGAACCTGTCTTTGCCCTGTCCTTTTTATGTTTGGGGTCCGCCTGGGCTCCTTTCCATTGGTTCTTGTTGCTGGGTCATATGGGGTCCTTGTTGATATTGTTTATCATATTTTGGTTAGTTGTTAAAATTCTATCAAATGTGTAACTTTGTAGCTTAGTAGAAATAACATTCATGTGTGCATTGAAAATAAATAGCAAATTAAGAAGCCGTCATTTCATACATTATTTTATATCTCTTAATTTTTTACAATTTTCTTTTTTTTCCAACAACAAAAATATGTAGAAATTATAGTCTTCATTTTATTGATATTCATTTTGTACTCATTTTTTTATTAGCTGTGGAGGATTATGGTTTGTCTTCGAACAGAATATAAATAATAAAAACATATATCCCAGACTGATCAAAGTATAATCATTTATGTGGTACATTTAACAGTAATCATAATGTATCAATTAAAATAAAAAGGTCGATCCATGCCAGGTTTGTACACTGGGAAGATGAGCGTTTTATGTACTATATATGTCCATCAGTCTGTTTTAAAGGTACAAACTTCCTTACTATAAGTGCCCTGTGGATTTATTTAATTCTGAATACACAAACCTAATTTATGTAAGACCTTAAGGAGCATTTTGCATATATCTATTTGACTTTGATTGTTGAATGCCTTTACATTAACTATTCATTTGTCTATATACTAGAAAAAACATTGCTTCATATGGACATATATTTAAGAAAATATTTTGGCAGTCAATGTTCTTGACAAGAAATGAAAATAATACATATTTAAATTCAAAACTCCACAGGTCATTTTAAAAGTACATATTTTGTTATATTTCTATTTCTTTAGGGAGCAATTTGGCTTTTTTATATATATTTTGAATTGATTGTGTACATGTTCAAATATTTGTGTTATTGTGGGTTTATACACTTAACAAATCTTATAAATGTGCATGTATTATAATCCGAGTCAATATTGACCCTATCATGCTGGAATTTTCAATTAATACGTAAATATATAAATATATGTTATATGTAAATATTGGGTGCTTTAGCTTTAGTTTGCTTTTCTGATGCTGGTTAGATTTTGTGAAGATAATATTGTTGGTTGAATGTTTGTGGTTTATACTGTATCTTGTTTAAATGTATATATGGATTTGAGATAGAAAAAGATAAAAATACCTACAAAAAAGATAGTGTTAACTAAACAATTACATGTTAGTTCTCCAGCTTAGAATATTTCAATCTTAAGTCAGGCGGTGCTGCCCAGCCCCCATATCTTGGAAATTGGTTCTAGTATTTATTGCTAAATCTTTCCTTAGATTAAATAACATCAAGGCAGTGATTCTCCTGACAATATTCCATTTATTTAATTTCATAACAAACACATTTTACATTATGCTCATAACTCAATAGTCAAGTTGAGCTGAATTTACTTTTTATTTCAAAAGAGTGACTGTTAAACTGGTGTTTGACCAACAGTTGATATTTAATAAAGTTTACGATAAAATTGTAAATCTGCCTTCAATATAAAAAGACTGTCCCACTCTTTTTATAAACTGAACGATACAAGTAAATTATAATGGATATTTACCAAAAATTCCGTACGTTATCTTTTGTTTCTGCGTAGTCAATTATTACATCAAAAGGAATAATTGCATAATGAA